>NC_057803.1:277279123-277288480 GCF_018294505.1 Triticum aestivum | reverse complement strand
GTTGATCGTTTTTTTTTCGAGGAGGACGGGGAGGAATCTGAGAGTAGGAATGGGGGGGTGTGTATATATAGGCATAAGTGGAGCTAGGAGAGTCCAAATGAGGTGCGGTTTTCGCCCACACGATCGTGATCGAACGACCGAGACGATGGAGCGGAGTTTGGTGGGTTTTTGGGCCAAATTTGGGGGGTGTTGGGCTGGAACACACACGAGGCCTTTTCGGTCCATCGGTTAACCGTTGGACTATCAAACGAAGTCCAAAAGGTACGAAACTTGACAGGTGGTCTACCGGTAGTAAACCAAGGCCGCTTGGCAAGTCTCGGTCCAATCCGGAAATATTTAATTCCCAAACACGAAAGAAAGCTAGAAATGACCACCGGAGGAGAACAAAGCGCCGGAATGCAAAACGGACAACGGGGAAAATGCTCGAATGCATGAGATGAACACGTATGCAAATGCAAGGCACGTGATGACATGGTATGAGATGCATGAAAACGAAAACAACACACGGAGACAAGGACCCGAACCCGAGAAATAAATATAACTTAGCGCCGGAGACGGCAAGAGTTGGAGTACAAATGGGGAAAGTTACATCTGGGGCGTTACAACACTCCACCACTACGAAAAGATCTCGTCCCGAGATCTAGGACTGAAAGAACTCCGGGTACTCAGAACGGAGGTGATCCTCGCGTTCCCAGGTAGCTTCACCGTCGGAATGGTGTGACCACTTAACTTTGAGAAATTTAATTGACTTGTTGCGAGTCTTGCGTTCAGTCTCTTCAAGAATAGCAACTGGGTGCTCACGATAAGAGAGATCTTCTTGGAGCTCAATGTCCTCGAAGTTGACGGTGCGGTCAGGAGTCTTGAAGCACTTACGAAGCTGAGAGACATGGAACACATCATGAACATTTGCAAAGTTTGAAGGAAGCTCAAGTTGATAGGCGAGGTCACCTCTCTTGCTGACAATCTTGAAAGGTCCCACGTATCTAGGGGCAAGCTTCCCTTTGATACCGAAGCGACGAGTACCTTTCATAGGAGAGACGCGGAGGTAAACGTGATCTCCGATCTCGAAAGCCAGATCACGGTGCTTACTATCATAGTAGCTCTTCTAGCGGGACTGCGCTGCTTTGAGGTTATCACGAATGACTTTGCACATTTCTTCTGCCTCTGTGATTAGGTCATTGCCCAGCAGCTGACGTTCACCGGTTTCAGACCAGTTGAGAGGGGTACGGCACTTCCTGCCATACAGAATTTCAAAAGGGGCCTTGCCCGAACTTGCTTGAAAGCTGTTGTTGTATGAGAATTCAGCATAAGGAAGACAGTCCTCCCACTTCATGCCGAAAGAAATCACACAAGCCCTGAGCATGTCTTCGAGAATCTGGTTGACACGCTCGACTTGACCGCTCGTTTGAGGATGGAAAGCTGTGCTGAAGCGGATGTTGGTGCCCATGGCCTTCTGAAAAGAATCCCAAAACTTGGAGGTAAAGATGTTGCCACGGTCTGAAGATATCACTTGAGGAATATCGTGCAGAGAGACAATGCGAGAGGTATAGAGTTCCGCCAATTGAGCTGCAGTGATTGACTCTTTGATAGGCAGAAAGTGAGCCACTTTGGTGAGCTTGTCGATGACGACGAATATAGCATCATTGCCACGCTTGGACTTTGGAAACCCAGTCACGAAGTCCATTTCAATGTGGTCAAACTTCCATTCTGGAATGGCAAGAGGTTGGAGGAGACCAGTTGGCCTTTGGTGTTCTGCCTTCACTCTTCTGCAGACATCACACTCGTTCACGAATTGAGCGATCTCGCGCTTCATTCGAGTCCACCAATAAGCTTGCTTGAGGTCCTGATACATCTTCGTACTCCCAGGGTGGATGGAGAGGAGAGAGTTGTGAGCCTCATCCATGATCACCTTACGAAGTTCACCTTTGGGCACAACAATTCGATCCTCGAAGAAGAGAGTGTCCTTGTCATCAAGTCGGTAGCACTTGTACTTGGACTGACTCTTTGCAATACCAATCTTCACCTTCTTCACCATATCATCAAGAAGTTGGGCTTGGCGAATCTGGTCTTCTAAGGTAGGAGAGACTTGAAGGTTGGCGAGGAAACCTTGAGGAACAATTTGCAGATTAAGTTTGCGGAAAGCTTCACAAAGCTCGGGTTGATAAGGCTTGAGAATCAGACTGTTGCAATATGCTTTCCTGCTCAAAGCGTCAGCAATCACATTGGCCTTGCCTGGAGTATACTCAATACTCGGATTGTACTCTTGAATCATCTCGACCCATCGAGTCTGCCTGAGGTTGAGATTAGGCTGGGTGAAGATGTACTTGAGACTCTTGTGATCAGTGAAAATATCCACTTTCCTTCCCAATAGAAGATGTCTCCAAGTCAACAAAGCGTGCACAACTGCCGCCAACTCGAGATCATGAGTGGGGTAGTTCTTCTCATTAGGCTTCAACTGGCGAGAGGTATAAGCAACAACTTTCTTCTCTTGCATCAGTACAGCACCGAGACCTTGGAGAGAGGCATCACAAAAGACCTCGTACGGCTTGGTTTCATCAGGCGGAGTCAGAACTGGAGCAGAGATCAATTTCTCTTTCAAAGTGTTGAAAGCAATATCACACTCCGGAGACCAAACGTACTTGACGTGCTTCTGAAGAAGATTTGAGAGAGGCTTGGCGATCTTAGAAAAGTTTTCAACGAATCTTCGGCAATAGCTTGCGAGACCGAGGAAACTACGGAGTTGCTTCACGTTCTGAGGAGGTTCCCAATTCACAATTGCGGACACCTTCTCAGGATTCACGGAAATGCCCTTGGCAGGGATGATATGACCAAGATAAAGAACCTCATCGAGCCAAAATTCACACTTGGGGAACTTGGCGTAGAACTGATGTTCCCTGAGCTTGTCAAGAACCAAACGCAAGTGCTTGGCATGATCTTCCTTGTTCTTGGAGAAAACCAGAATGTCGTCGAGATAGACCAAAACGAAGTCATTGGTGTAGGGGCTGAAGATGAAGTTCATCATGCGAGAGAACGTCGGAGGAGCGTTGGCGAGGCCAAAAGACATGACGGTGTATTCATATGAACCAAAGCTTGTTCTGAACACCGTCTTGGGAATATCTTGCTCACGAATACGAATCTGATGATAACCCATACGGAGATCAAGCTTGGAGAATACTTGAGCACCCTTGAGTTGTTCGAACAGCTCATTGATGTTGGGAAGTGGGTATTTGTTCTTGATGGTCTTCTTGTTTACTGGACGGTAATCAACACAAAGTCGACTCGATCCATCCTTCTTCTTCACAAAAAGAACACCACAACCCCACGGAGAAGTACTAGGCCGAATGAGACCCAATCTTTCTTGCTCATCGAGTTGTTTCTTCAACTCCTTCAACTCTTCGGGGCCGAGCTTGTAGGGACGTTTGCACACAGGTTCCGTACCGGGCTCAAGTTCAATAACAAATTCAACCGGCCGGTTTGGAGGCATCCCTGGAAGCTCTTCTGGAAAGACATCTTGATACTCACAAACAACCGGAATCTGCGAAATAGCATCCAATTCACCCTTCTCATTGAGAGAAAACAACCGGATGGTATTATCCCGAGCGGCAAAGACAATAACATCCTCAGACGAATGAGTCAGTTGAATCTGCCTGGCTGCACAATCAAGCTGAGCTCTATGTTTAGAGAGCCAGTCCATCCCGAGAATAAGATCGATATCCGAGTTGCCAAGAACCGTAGGAGAAGCCAAGAACTTGTAGTCACCCAGAGTGATAGAAACATCCGGAACGATGGAGTTAGCCTGCATGCGCTTACCGGGAGAGACAACTGCTAAAGGACTAGGCAAAATTTGTGAAGGCAACCCATGCTTAGATGAAAATGGTCTCGAGATGAAACAATGCGATGCACCCGTGTCAAAAAGAACATTTGCAGGAATATCATTAACAGGAAGGTTACCCATGATCACATCTGACGAGTCCTCTGCCTGAGCTGCATTCATCAAGTTGACCTTGGCGGACTTGGGGTTATGCTTGACCACAGCTGTACTTGCCGATCTGACAGGAGGAGGAGGAGGAAGACGCCTCTGGTTGGTACACTTGTTGGCATAGTGACCCTTCTGTTGGCACTTGTTGCACGTGACCTCTGAAAGCGGACGGTGATACGGAGCACTCGGTCTTGGAGCTTGAGACGAAGCCTTGTTCTGAAAGCCTGGGTTGGGTGGGTGGGAGAAACCACTGCCACCTTTGCTCTTCTGCTGATACGGCTGACGGAACGGAGGAGGAGGAAGCCAATACTTCTGCTGCTTGACCACTTGAGTAGAGGAAGACGGAGTAACATCTCTGGCACGCTTCCTGGAAGCATCACACCTCATCTGAGCAGCCTCTTGCTTCAGTGCCATGTTGTAGAACTCATCGTATCTCAACGGCTCAAAGAGGACAAGAGCGAGCTGAATTTCCTCACGAAGACCACCCCTGAACTGATAGATCATGCTCTTCTCATCAGGAACATCCTGCTTGGCAAAACGGGCGAGCTTCTGGAACAACTTGTTGTAGTCATAGACAGACAAAGAGCCTTGCTTCAGATTGCGGAATTCCTGACGCTTACTCTCAACCACACTTTGAGGGATGTGATGAGCGCGAAAATCTTGACGGAAATCGTCCCAAGTGATAACACGTCCACCTCTGGAATCCTTGTACTGCTGGAACCACTCTGCAGCCTGATCTTTGAGCTGGAAAGAAGAGAACTTGACGAAATCTTCAGGCCTGACGTTGTTGCATTCAAAATGCTTGCCCAGATCCACTAGCCAATCGTCAGCATCGGTAGCCTCAACACAACCGCTGAACGTCTTTGGGCCATTTGCGAGGAACTGGTTCAGTGTAGCAAAATGGTGCTGATTGTGGCCTTGATTCCCTTGACTGCCTTGATTCCGCTCTTGGAGGATATGCATGATCAACTGTGTATTTGCATTAGTAGCGGCCATCACAGCTTGCCATGCTTCCGGAGGAGGCGGAGGTGGAGGCGGATTAGGATTCGGAGTCGTGCGCGTTGGAGGAGCCATCCTGAAGAGGTTGACCACCATTAGCACATTGATAGACAACAATATAGAAGCTGAATCCAACAGAATGAAAATTGCAACATATAGTCTTCACATCCGAACAAAATGAACGAATGCATTCCTCTTCAAATGGTCACATATCCATAAATTGCGAAGCCACGAAGAATTAAGGTAGAGAAATAAATCAACAAGGTACGGATCAAGAACGAATAATCGGTAAGAAATCCCAATCTCAAACCAATATCCGTGGAAGAAGAACTAGAGCTACTAGAATTCCCACCTATGAAATTCCCGAACCTTTCTGGTTATGCAATCAGGTGTTGGGGATACAGGGGAAGCACAATATCTCACCCAAACTAGCAAATCCTACATCCAACTGTATCCATCCTTCAACACATAACCAAGAAAACTTCGGAAACCATCTACCTCAACCTTCGAAAAGCATCCGTTATACAAGTTATGGTGATACTCCCGAACTCCCGCCCCAGTACTGGGTGGCGTCGAGGTTATCTCACCAACGAACTGCATAAAGGAGATTTCCGATGTCGCGCACATATCTCAAGTATACCAGAATTGCAACGATAAAATTGTGACGACAACACCTCGGAGCTCAACTCCCCGGGACACTACCACAACCCCTAAAGACAGGAGGCACCAAGAACAATGTTCTCGTCACAAAACCATCGGAACAAATCCAAGATACTCGCGTGATCCTAAAAAAATTTTTTTAGTGAAATTTGAGAAGAGAAGAGTCAAAACTCTACGCCAGGATGCCTTACCAGAGCGATGAGGAGACTGGGAAGTAAAAAGAATTCCTAAGCTCTCCGATATATAATTCCTAAGGACTCAAAACATTTTTCTAGACACAACTCGGTTGCTAAAAACGATCAAGCAATGGGGCTCCTAAGGTCGGGGAAGGCTCTGATTACCAACTTGTAACGCCCTTGATGCGGCTATAGCTCCCACGTGTCGAGGCACGACTTAGAGGCATAACCGCATTGAAAGAAATGTCGCAAGTCAGGCAATCATTACAACATCCCATGTAATATATAATAAAAGGGGGAGATAACATAGTTGGCTTACACTCGCCACGTCACATCAGAGTACATAAATAACATCCATCAGACAAATCACTCATGGCCCGACTATGGTGCCAAAATAGAGAAGACCCCCAACATGCGACAAGGCCCTGAATCGATTACCCCAACTAGGCACCACTACTGATCATCCGGAAAAGACACGTAGTATCGCTGAGAGTCCTCGTCGAACTCCCACTTGAGCTCGTAATCGTCAACTAGAGCAGAAACACCTGGACCTGCATCTGGAGTTGTAGTATCTGTGAGCCACAGGGACTCAGCAATCTCACACCCACGCGATCAAAACTATTTAAGCTCATAGGAATGGATAAGGCAAATATATGTGGAGCTGCAGCAAGCGACTAGCATATGTGGTGGCTAACTTATACGCAAAAGAGAGCGAGAAGAGAAGGCGAAGCACGAGCGAGAAGCTAAAGGAACATCCTGCGCAAGCATAACTCCAACACCGTGTCCACTTCCCGGACTCCGCCGAGAAGGGGCCATCACGGTAACACACACGGTTGATTCATTTTAATTAAGTTTAGTTCAAGTAATCTACAACCGGACATTAACAAATTCCCATCTGCCCATAACCGCGGGCACGGCTTTCGAAAGATCAATCCCTGCAGGGGGGTCCCAACTTAGCCCATAACAAGCTCTCACGGTCAACGAAGGAATAGACCTCCACACAAGACACACCGATCAGACTCGGTATCTCGGTACAACAAGATGATTCGACAGGTTAAAACAAGTCCAGCAACACCGCCCGAATGTGCCGACAAATCCCGATAGGAGCTGCACATATCTCTTTCTCAGGGCACACTCAGATGAGCAATCCGTACAACTAAAACCAACCCTTGAGTTTCCCCGAGGTGGCGCTGCACAGGGCTCTAGTTCGGACCAACACTCAGAGGAGCACTGGCCCGTGGGGGGCTAAAATAAAGATGACCTTCGGGCTCCGGAAACCCAAGGGAAAAAGAGGCTAGGTGGCAAATGGTAAAACCAATGTTGGGCATTGCTGGAAAAGCTTTAATCAAGGCGAACTATAAAGGGGTTCCCATTATAGCCCAACCGCGTAAGGGACGCACAATCCGGGAACATAACACCGATATGACGGAAACTAGGGCGGCAAGAGTGGAACAAAACACTAGGCGAGAGGCCGAGCCTTCCACCCTTTACCAAGTATATAGATGCATTAAGATAACATAGCAATATAATGATATCCCAACAAGTAAATAAATGTTCCAACAAGGAACGGCTCCAATCTTCACCTGCAGCTAACAACGCTATAAGAAGGGCTGAGCAAAGCGGTAACATAGCCAATCAACGGTTTGCTAGGACAATGGTGGGTTAGAGGTTCAACATGGCAATTGGGAGGCTGACAAGCAAAAGGTAGGCATCGTAGCAGTGGCAAAGCAAAAGAGCGAGCAAACTAGCATAGCAAAGATAGTAGTGATTTCGAGGGTATGATCATCTTGCCTACACAGTTGTCAGAGTTGACTGGATCCTCACAAGCAAACTCAACGGGCTCCTCGGTAGCGAACTCGTCTCCCGGCTCTACCCAACAATACAAACAAGCAACAAGGATACAATCAACCACGGGCAAGACCAAGCAATATGATGAAATGACGATATGCTATGCGGGATGCGATGCGGGATGCAAAATGCAAGATATGACAGGAAATGCATGAACCTGGCCTCAACTTGGAAAACCAAGTGTGCCACTGGATAGAGGGGATGAAATTGCTTGAAAACGATATAAAGATCATTGGAATCGGAGTTACGGTTTGGAAATGGCGAGCGTTTTAAGATATGACACCGGTCTGCGATTTACAGCAAGTAGGCATCTAAATGCAACGAAATGAACATGCTACGACCACCAAACATGAAAACAAAATACATGGCAGTGATGTACACAAGATGGTTGACAAAACACTAGCACTGAGCCATAGGCAAATTCATCCCTTAAGAGGTTCAAACAAGCATGGCTAAAACGCAAATGCAAAACAGATTCCAGACTTAGTGAAATTAACACTAGTCTGAAATTTCAGATCACGATGCTCTCTTCGGAGCAGCAAAACAACATGATAGAAAATCTGAACATGACAAGTAAGAACATGGCATGAAGCTACTCAACAAGCTTAACAAAACACCCAAAGTGACCTGGGGCCAAAAGGGTTCACAAAATACTCTACCGAGCTCACGAACATCGCTCGAACACAATCAGTTTTCAGACTTAGTGAAAACTGAGACACGCTGAAATATAACTCACGAAGGCATGTAAACGAGCTCGATGCACTCACTACGGTGCAAGTCATGGCAAGGAAAGCATATAACTAGCAAGAAGGCACAATGTGCTAGCTACACATGGCAAGAACAAAGGCATAGCATGCATGGAACACTAACGGTAGCATCGGCAAAATCGCAAACAAGTTGACGATCTGCCCAGATTGACAACGAAGCAAAAGTTGAGCTCGATTGAGTCAACCTAGAGCACTCCACATATGTAAAAAAAGACATGGATGGATAGAGAATAACATAAATATCAAAACTCCCTTACTGATCATCCTCAAAAGAGGCACGGATCATTAGGAAACAAGCTGGACATATAGCATCATGAACTAAAATATCCCAGACTTAGGGAAAAATCACTAAGTCCCTGAAATCAGCAATCTCAGGTACCTCTCTTCGCAAGCTTGCACAAGACAACACACACATCCTAAAAATGCATGGGTGACACCTATGGAAAGAAGACAAAATGCTTAACAATTCATCCCAAAGGAGCACAGGCATATCATGCACGAATTAAACATAGCAAAAATGACAAAAGTGCATGATGAACTAACGGATCTGCAATTTAACTCAGGAAGCATCCTTCTAACAGCATTTTGGGCATCAAGATGACCTCAAATGCAAATGATGCAATGGAATGAAATGATGTACATGTCGAGGCGAAGATTTTGATATATCATATGCCCAAAATGGAGCTACGGTTGCGGAGATACAAGCAGTCAAAGGTAGCAAAAAAATAAGGGGGAGAGGGAAAGTCAACCCCTAGGGTTTCAAAATTCCAGATCTGAGATCCAGATCGAGGCACGGGAACCGAGGCGGCCGGGGTACTGTAGCTCGCCGGAGTCGGAGCTCGCCAGAGACGCGGGCCGTCGGTCGGGGAGGAGGTTGCCGGGGCGGCGCCGGCGTGGAGGCGGTCGGCGCGGCGCGGCGCCGGGGACG